>NC_137929.1:46125093-46160093 GCF_963969265.1 Rhamphochromis sp. 'chilingali' | reverse complement strand
TCAATCTGCTTGTTGCTCTGTGACAGCTGGGATAGGCTCCGGCTCATCCTCGACCCTGAACTGGATGAGCTCTTAAAAAGATCGATGGGTGGGTGTTTAACCTTGATGCTAATGGGTTAGTGAAGCCCAGACAGTCCAATCAAAATATTCATTGAGGTTGTTGTGGCCACTACAGGGCTGGACATTACAGTGAAGATTGTTGATATTGTTAATAAATTACAACATCAGCTAAAGCAACTGTTTGTATAGCTTGAAGATTTTGTTAAAGTTTAGTGGAACAAAAGCTCAAAATTCATGGTAGAGATCCCACTTTGTGTGCCAGGAATCTCATTTAGTGTTTCAGCTGCCTTTATTAAAATTTCAGTAGCCTCTGCTGGCATCCTTGACCATAAGGTGAAAGCTTAAAGAGTGATGTGTGAAAAGGAAGCTTCCAAGTATTGTTTGTTCTTTGTTGTTTCTCGGAGTACTTTGTTGCTTTTTGCTTTTTCTAGTAAATACTTGTCTTTTTTTTTTTCCCCCAAGAAGAAAAAAAAAGTACTTTGAGCCTCTCGAAGTATATTTTTGGAGCCCCCAGGGGTTAAAAGAAGTTCGGGAAAGCAGTGCTGTCAAAATTGATTCCAAAAAAACGTTTTGAAAAATTATTTTTAAAGCAAAGAAACTGTAAAGCAAAACACACATAACTGGACTGTTATAAAATTAAAGTTGGGAATCCTCAGACACGTCGAATATGACGTTATTGCAGTTTCTTACATTTTGTGATATTCTGAGTATTGCAGTAACACACATTACTATTTATCACCTTTTTTCAACTGCAAATTAATTTCTCAAAGTTAAACTATGTCTGTATCAGTTTTCTACAATAACACATTTATTTCACCTCAGTTTTTTTCAAAACGAGATTCTCAAGCACGCCAGCACTGTCACTAAAACATGCCATAAATGTTGCCATAAGGCGGAGCTTACTGAAAGGGGTCAAGTTGGCAATTAGATCCAATCTGTTTCTGACAATACAGCAATGAAATGTGATAGATCGTCAGCTCACGTAGGGGCTTGGCAGCCTTCCCGCTTTATAGAAATATAACCAGTTGGCAGCCAGCTGAGTCGAGTCGAGTCCCCTCGAGTTGTGCTCATTGACAGACTCGTTCAGACTGATGGCAGCATGTTGGATATTATTATTGTTGACACAATTATTTACGAACCATTGACAATCTCTCTGAGAGATTTGCAGAAAAGTTGCCTCCTATCAGGCGGCCTGTGCAATCAACCTTTGATCACAGTTGGATCATTATCTCATGTGTATAATTAGCCCATTTAAAACTATGTGAAAACATTCGTAGAACAAAAGAAAATTAAAACAAGAAAAAAATAAACTGTTTACCTTCAGCTGACCTCCATTCACTTATTTTCTCTAATTATGTCAGGCTAAGTCATTCACACCTCTCCCTCCGTCTCTCCTTACACTGCCCATTGTGTGTCTGAGTCAGTGATCGCTCCACCCGTTTGACTTTGACATAAACACTAAGCTGTGTTGCAGGTGCATTGCACTCCATTAATCCCACCCCAGCAGCGATGTAATTTTGCTCGTGGATATCCAGCTTCTTATTTTTAGTGCTGATATTTTTTTCCTTATTTCCTGATCATTTTCAGTTTAATATAAAGTATTTTTGACAGTTGTGAAAGGACAATGGACTCAAAACAGTAAATGACATCCAAGGCTTAAAATCTCTCAGGCTTCTATTTTCCTTCTTGAGGGCGTTTGGGGTTTAAACTTTTTTCCTTACTTTAAATATGAAGTATCAGCTTTACTGAATACTTGGGGAGCTTGCTGACGTTGTGTCACAATGTGTGATGTGAAAGCATTGAAATGGGACGAGAACTGGTGACCAAGTCTGAACGCACAAAAACAGGAAACGTTTAGAAAGGGGCAGAATATTGCGGACAATGTCAAACACTGGCGGTGTGTGTTTATTAAAGAACTATTTAAATGTGAAACATAAGTTAACCCATGGCTTGAACAGAAAGTATTTAATCACTTTAAAAAAAAAAAAGAAGTGTTGGGTATTGTGGATATAAACTCTATGGAGTGTGGTATTGGGCGACATTAGTTCATCTTTTAATTCAGGTGTTTTCAGTGTCATTGTCACAGGTGTATAAGATAAGTAGTAAGATCCATGCAGTGTGCCTTTACAAATGTTAGTGAGAGTGGGGCGCTCTAACGGGCTCACTGAATTTAAGCATGGATGCCACTAGAGCAGGGCGATATGACCAAACATATTTATCACGATATACATTTGATAATTTGCGATAACGATATAATTGACACTAGACAAAATACTTTACAACTCCACAACTTTGATGGGTTTTTTTTGCACTAATAATGTATTCTCACTTGAACAAGCAGCTGTTTTTTTATGTGCAGTAAAGTTATATAAACATTTAACAGTGCAAATGCAAATCCTTGCTGACAGTTTAACCAAAAGGCATTTCCAGTGGAAATTGGCCGACATATCCTCAGCATAACCATGTATAATATCCACAAAACTTAAGAGGTTATACACACACAATACAGTAATATTATGTTGAAGCACAGTACGTATCACTCCACGAGGCTCCTGCCTACGATAGCCGTAATGCTCCGACAATCCATCAAGCGTTGCGGGCTCGTAGCTTAGCAAAGTCGTACTAAAACATTTGACAGATTGTCGAGCGCCGTGTACGACATAAAATCATTTCGAGGTCAGTAAACACAACCAGGATTCATACATAAGGCACACAGGATTATAAGGGCCACTGTCGATTTTCAGAAAAATCAAAGGATTGAGTTTAAGTGTGCCGTATTTTCCAAACAACACGGTAATAACGACGGCCCGCTAGCATGCTCTACCAAAAATAGTGCTTTGTTGTGTATCTGACGGACGAAAGCTAAACCAGTTCCACACTGAAGTTGCAGCATTTTTACAAACCAATTCTGGTTCATCTGTTTCATTCAACGATCCGCTTTCGCCCTCATTCTCCGTCGCCGGCACGCTTTTTCCGCCATGTGCGTATGTAAACAAAGGCACTGCACATGTGCGTTGCCCAACACTATACCGGTATTACCGTGAACAGTATGATATGGCCCGGCCTAGATGCCACTGTTGCAACAAGTCAGTCTGTGAAAACTCTTCCCTCCTAGATATTCCATGAACAGCTGTAAGTGTCATTATTGCAAAGTGGAGGCATTTAGGAACCACTGCAACTTTCAGAGTGGGTGTGTCATCAACACTCTGCTGACTCAAGAACTGCAGAGCTCCAAACCTCCTCTGGCATTAACATCAGCACAAAAACAGGGTGCTGGGTGCCAAATGTAAGGTGGAGCAGTGTAAAACATGCTGGCAGTGGACTCCAACGCAGTGGTCCTGTGTTCTGTGACTTGACCAAGCTCTCTCCTCTTATCTGGTAGTCGGAGGAGTCTGGGTTTGGCAAATGTTAGGATAAGGTTACCTGCTTGACCGGAGCTGTGGGGGTCTGGGCCCCCTGAGGTCCAGCGAAAGGAAATCAAGACATTGTAAACAATTCTCTGCTTTTGACTTTGTGGGAAAAATATGGGGAAAGTCTATTTCCTGTTCTATCATGACTGTGCCCCAGTGCACCGAGCAACGCCCATAGATGCACGGTGTGATGAGTTAAGTGTAGAAAAGCCTAAAGGTCCCACACCAAGCCAGACCCTCTTGTCCGACATCAGTGAACTTTCTCCTGCTATACTTGAGGGTAGAGCGCACTTATGTCACCTTGCTGTTTTCCTAGAGAGTGTTTACGTTTTAAAGATGTCACTGGTGAACTGTCCAACTATTTTCACATTAAATTGTAGCTTAAAAACAAGTGTAGCTTTAAAAGAAAGCTGCTTGGCGCTGCGGGCTTGCTGTGTGCTGGTGGAAACCCCGAGAGATTTCTGTGACTGTTAGGCTGTCACTCTCTGTGCTGATGCGTGAAAACATCCCCCTCAGGGACTTTGTGATTGTTACAGAGGAACTGTCACTACCCGATCCGTACCGGAAACCCGATCGGTACCCCGCATGCGCAAATCTTACGTCACTTCCTCTCTTTGCGACATTCAATATATTTGAATGATGCGGTTAGCGCCCAGTTAGCTCCTAGCATTTCTCAACAGCTCTGCCTTCTTTTCGACTGCCCGGGACATTTAAACAATGGATAATCCGTATACAAAGAAATTCATGCTTTTCTCCTCAACAGAGAGCGTCCCCCGATTGAGCAACAGCGCCGTAAAATAAGAAGAATGGCGCCTAATTACAGAGTTAATAATGCAGACTTTGTAATATCTCACGTGTAGATTCATCAGCCAGATGAAGTGTTTACTGACAATTGACAGTGATAGCGCACATCATCATCACTATTCCAACAATCCTCTCCTCACAGACAAGCATAAACACACTCGACTATCGCTAAATCAGATTTAACACACGTTTGTAATGACGATAAATCAGTTTATAATAGGGTTTATTCGCTCGGTCAGCAGGTGGCGGTATCCTCGTACACTGGGGAGTAAACTGCCATTAAACGAACAGAAGAAGAAGAAAACATCTGCACATGCGCGGTACGGATCGGGTAGACCCGATTTGTACGGTCAGACTTTACACATGCGCAGTAAGGATCGGAGAGTCCTGATCCGTAACTTTCTTTTTATTTTTCGTTTTTGTCTACATTGTACTGAAATGCTTCATTATTGCAAACATTTTAAGATATACTTGTTATTCTTAACATCTTAACAGATACTCTGACCCATAACTATCGTAAAACGCTACGACCGGAAGTAGAAACCTTTCGCGCATGCGGGGTACCGATCGGGTTTCCGGTACGGATCGGGTAGTGACAGGAACGTTTCCATCACTTTCACTGTTGATGTCTGTCTGTTAGCCAGAACAGATTTAAAGATGTCACTTTGGCACCTGGGAAAAGGTCATTATCACCGTACCAAAGTCCAGATTAAGTTTCATTTATTGATAGATTTATTTATTTATTTTTATAAAAAAAAAACAATGTTCCCTGATCTAATTTGTGCTTGTGTTGAATTTTTTCCCCTACATTGCTGTTGGTTAAATTAGTATCAGATTTACAGAAAATGACATCAACACTATAATGATGTTCAGCTGAATTTTAGCCGTATTTAAATGTCTGCAAATGGCTTTATGCACCAACTGCATATTTGTTCAGTGAGGGATTTCCTGCCTTGCTAAAAGGCAGTTATGCTGGGATGCACTCTTGCTTTACAACTTGCATAAACACAGACGGGCAAGAACAGCGCTGGCTATGAAAAGGTTAAAGTGAGGGTAATGAATGAGTGACATTGTGTAGAAGTGCTGCTGTATCATGACAGACCTCTTCTCTAATGCAATGACCGTCGCATTAGACATTGCGCGCGCACACACACACACACACACACACACACACATTGAATAACAGCTTTTTTGTTCTTTTGTCTGTGTTTTTTCATAAAAGCTTGTTCAGGTTCATTGTTGTTACTCATTGAATCTGTTCAGATTATCAGAAGCTCATATAAACAGATTAAATAGCACAGCAGTCAATTTAAGTCTTAAGTTTCTGTCTGCGTCAGCTGAGAATATTGAGCTTGGATTTCTGCAGATTTTTTTGTGCGTTCAATGCCCGTGGAGGTTGCATTGCTCATGTTTATTTCTTCAGAAACAGCTGAGTGCATCTGAGAGTTGTCCAGCTCCTCCTGAGCTGAAGAGGCTTTTAAAAAGTCGTGTATGTGTGCTGAGCTCCACCCTGTGTTTAACAGCATGCCGGCGGGGAGGTTTGTCAGATTTAGCCATTAATGACAGGGAACCTTTACGCATGTGCTCATTTTGTGGTTTTCCTACTGTAAAGTCATGGAAAATGCTTTTTCCTTATTGGGCTGCAGGTGTTTGTTTCAAATATGACAGAGAGGCTCAGTCTTTGTGTTGGATGTTCAGCCATGAGACTGCATGAGCCGCATGTTAAACTACAGCGCCAAACGACATTTGGCTCAGCTGTGTTGGTATTGGGCTAAAATAAAATCTGCAATGATGCTCATTCGAGGTGTTGTGATGAAAACTGTTCATTTGCAAGGCCACTCATTGGCAGCAGTGCACCGGTTTCAAACAGGAGACTGTCAGCAGCTTCGGTCTGACTTCACCAGCAGCTTTTATTTTGAAGAAGAATTTCAGTAATGTTTTTAATTATTTTCGTCCTGTTCTCATTTATTATTTTACTAAAATAAAAGTTCTTTGCATTTTTGTTTTATTTTAAACATTTAGGAAAACTGTTTAAGTCAAACCTCATGTTAACCTTGTATACATAAAAATAAATGGTTGCCAGTCTGTTCCTCACAAAGAGGAACACAGCTTATTAATTTAACACAATGCCAGCAGATACTGTAAGCCATCTGTGTCAGATTATCACTGGACAAAGCCCTGATGATATTTAAGTCTGTCCATGGGAGGACGAGCATCTGATATTCACACTGTTGTTTATTGTCACAAAGTAGGTTTAGTGTTTACTAACATAATTAATCTGAGATCATGTGAGATGGTTGAGCAGAAGGCCATGGTCACTTAAGATGGAATGACTCTTTCATGGTCAGAAGTCAGATTAAGATGGTCGTCTTTTGGCCATGTGTGCTCTAGAGAGGGTCACAGCTAGCTGCAGCTGCAGCAACTGAGCTTTCGAAATATGAGGAACACCAGTTAATCGACTGCAGATGGGGAAATGAGAAAAAAGAAGGAAAAATGAGTCACCAAACGTACCCTGGGCCAGTGTTGGTATACCTGGGCAGCCCGCCCAAATAAAAGCTGTGTGTGGAAAAGAGGCACTGAACACTATTGTGTGGCTTGTAGTTCATACTGGGAAGGAGTGAAAGCTCTCTGGAGGAGACGTTCTTGGTCATCTGTTTGTTTTCTGTGTCCTCACTAACGTCTTCCACTGAAAACTAACACACTCTGAGAAAGTCTCCGTCTCAAGGGTTCAACTAGTCAGAGAAGAGTGGGAGGAACCCACCACAAGCTTGTTAGATCATGTACACACCGATCCACACACACCCTGCTGAGTCATCATTCTGCACTTGAAACACACACACACACAATCAGGGGTTTGCTGCACGTCTTAAGTGGGTTAAGATCCTATTTAGCTAGCTGTCGAGCAGTCAGCAAACTCCTCTCCAAAGATCCTTGGATAGAAGAGAGAGACACACACACACACACACACACACACACACACACACACACACACACACACACACACACACACAGCAGCTGTTCACAATGATGTCATAACTGAGAGCAGCTTTGTTGAACTTCTACCAAACTTTTACGCTTTGGGAACCACAGCTTCCCTTACCCCCGTCTTTATTGTGAGCTTGTTTTCACTCTGCGTACGCCTCTTATAATTTGCATCTATATGAGCAGCCCTCATCTCTTCATACTGTAATGGGTAATGGTTTCTCTGATGCAGCAGCAAATGCATATTAACCTGCATGTGATATGTTACAGTATTTTTAACATTATAGGATTAATTTAATTGTCAATTTCCACTTACAATGGCTCAACGTAACATTTTTACTTCACTGAGCTCCCTAAGCCAATAGATCGCCCTATAGCTTAATTTAGAAGAATGTAGACTAATGTATGAGTTGATTTGTATTTAAAAACTATTAGTAAGTCATTTAATAACTGAATAACTAAATGTGGTGTGCTGTAGGGCTGGGCCATATTATACCGTTCACGGTAATACCGGTATAATGTTAGGCAACGATAGGAAAATGAAATATCGCGATAGACTGGGAGTAAAACGCGCATGCGCAGTGCCTTTGTTTTCATACGCACATGGCCGATTGTAGAGTGAAACAGATGAACCAGAATTGGTTTGTAAAAATGGTGCAACTTCAGTGATGTGGAACTGGTTTGGTGTTTGTCCGTCAGATACACGACAAAGCACATTTTTTTGCAGAACATGCAAGCGGCCGTTGTTATTGTCATATTTGTCGGACTAAGATGCTCTTAAATCTGGGAGTAATCTGGGTCCTAAACTCCGTATTCTTCAGGTCAAACGAACACTGCAGCATCACTGAGAGTTAAAAACTGTCTAAACTCTTTCATCTTTAATAAAACGATCAGCATTGCTGCTTTACCAGGTGTAACTATGAAGTTTAATTTCCAGGCATCCATGAAAACAAAATTTATTACATTTAACGGAGTTAGAAGTTAGCAGGAAGCTAGCGGAAGTTAGCTCGCTAGTTTCGCTAGTTACCTAAGCATGATATTGCATGTTCTGACAGAGATTTCTGAAAAAATCAAACGTACAGCTCTGCTATCACTTCCAACATAAATGAAGACAGGAAACTAAACAGCAGTGACGTTTGTAGGGTTACTGAAGTTGGGCTAGCTGGTATATAATGATGTGCTACGTGATCGCTAGCGACACAGCTATGTTAGCATAACATAAACAGTGAAGCTGGAGGACGAACACTAACACTTTTCCACTTATAAAAGTTAACGTGAAGGTTCTTCATGGTTAGAGACAAATGCAATCGCATGGCAGGATACTGTAAACGGACCAAACTTCAGTCAGGAGAACAACTGAGATAATCCATCCACAATACGAGGTTAGTCATTAATATACTGCAACAACATGGGAATAGAGCAGCTGCCAGAGAATTCAACATTAATGAATCAATGGTACAGAAGTGGAGGAAGCAAGAAGAATGAGTTTAATAAAGTTTGATTTATCTGACTGCTTTGTTTCGCTTATTGTGCCTTATAATCCTGTGCACCTTATGGTCCGAAAAATACGTACTGCACACTGCAGTTTAATGTTGCAAAGCACCTCTTTTTAACTTCAGTGGATATTATACATGGTTATGCTCAGGATATGTCAGCCCATTTCTACTGGAAATGCCTTTTGGTTAAACTTTCAGCAAGGAATTAGCATTTGCACTGTTACATTTTTATAAAGCTTTAATGTACATAAAAACCAGCTTCTTGTTTAAGTGAAAATAAATGGAAGGTTGTCTTTTTGCGCTAGTAAAGTTGTGGAGTTGTATTTTGTCTCGCATCAATTATATCGTCGGTTATATCGTTATCGCAAATTTTCAAATATATATCGTGATAAATATTTTTGGCCATATCGCCCTGCTCTAGTGTGCTGTTTTGCCTTCATGCTGATGACACCCTTCATTCTGCAGGTAGTGCTGTTAGAAAGAGAGAGAGCCCATGTCGCAGCAAAGGTTACAAGAAATCTCAATTTTTTCTACACAGCTGGCATTTTATCTGCATACAGTGCAGTGAGTTTTCACAGGACTCTGTGCAGGCAGGCATTAATTTATGCACAGCTCTCATAAGGTCCCATCACAGCATTTCACTCCTTCACCTTGATTCTTCTTTTTCAGCCGTTCTCATGTAGATTTGCTGCTGTGCTTGGGGGTCATTGTACTGTTGCAGGAACAACAAACAGCCTCACATTTGACCCTAGGATACTTTGTTAGACAGAGGAGTTCATGGTCAGCTCAGTAACTACTCAGACTGTTCAGGTCCTGTGGCTGCAGAACAAGGCCAAATCAACACCCCTCCACCACTGTGCTTGACAGCTGGTATGAGCTATTTGTTCTTAGCTCTTGGGTTTGTTGCAGTCTCTCTGAGCATTGCACAGTCTGGCCTTTGGCTGAATTTCCAATGAAATCCACTCCTGAGAAGACTGCGGTGTTGTTAACACAGCTGAATGCTCCAAACCAGTAAACTACCAAAACTTCAGCCTTTAAAGAGGTGCTTACACTTTCATCAGTTAATCAAGTACATCTGATTAGCACCCACTTAGTTCCTGTAACAGCAGCAAACATGGACTCAGTTTATGCATAGAAACCTGTGAAATGTTTTTCACATGAATGCACAGACAGCTGATTTTTTTTATTTTTTATTTTTAAAATGGCCTCCTAATTTATGTGGTGGTGTTGCTGAGTAAAACTGTCCACACGGGCGGTAAAAGCACGTCTGTTGTTTTTAATGTGAAAAGAGCTGTGCTGCTCATTATTGAGGGTCCATTACAGCCAGTGTGTTTGGGAAACACAGTCAGTGGCCCAAACAGGGGGGGGGGTGGGTGTGTGTGTGTGTGTGTGTGTGAGAGAGCAATCACACCATAGATTATATTGAATCCTTGCTTCTAATCACTACATTGCTTTGTAGTGAAACATCACTAACAGACCTGCGGAAGCCTCAAGACTAGCTCTGACCCTTCATGCACTGAAATGAATTACATCAGAGCATTTATGGATATCTGTCACAGATAAAGGAAGCGGCGTAACAGAGATGGAGCCTGGCCATCGCAAGATCTTAACGTCATGTCATCACAAATACATGAAAATACTGAAGATATCAGGATGCACAGTAATGTGGACACATACACTCAAGCCCCGAACGATTTAGAGGGAAGTGTTAGACGTGCTGCGCTCTATCAGATTACACCGAAAAATGAAGTAGTACTTGTTTCCTCCATCACAGGTTATGGTGGTAGTGTCGTTTTGAGCTGTTAACTGTGATGGTCAGAGTAGATTAAAAAAGGATCACTTAAATTGTCCTATGAGAACTATGTAATGTAAATGTAGCCAGTATTTGAATGTTTTAAGTGGTTTTAGAAGCTTATCATGTTGGAAGTGTCCAGTTTTCCTTTTCTGAAGGGATCTAAAGAGGTGAAAATCAAATATTTCTACACAAAGAAATACAGAAAAAATTAACTTTTTTGTTGATGTTGATGAACCGGTGACTTCTGCGGTTTATCATTGCCAATATTGGAACTTTTATTGTGCATTTTTGAGCTGACAAGGAGCAAAACTAAGCAGCATGTCCTCTCCCCTTGCTCAATAGCAGACACCACCAGGCACTGAGTGAGTGAGAGACTCTTACCAGGCACTGCAGATGTGCTAACATGCTAATCTTAGTTTGTACACACAGGAAACCAGCCATTGTTTGGAGAATTCACCATAACATGAAGTGAAAACTTTCCACTATTGCCACCAAAAAAAGGGCACATGCTGCTGTGGCTTGTGTTATAGTTCTTGTGAACTGCCTCCCCCCAAAGCACTGAGGAAAAACAAATATGTGAGTTATAGAGATGAAAGACCAAAGGGATTTTCCTCATCCCCAAGGTAGAAAAACTAGGAGTGGACCAATGTCCTCCCTTCCGACTGCATCTACCCTCAGCAGTCTGTTTATTTATCACTGCCCTTGTTTGTACTTTGTTTTCTGCTCTGGTTTCATTAGCAGGCGGCAGTTTGCCTAAGTGTTTGCCAAAGGCAGGGCTTTATTATGTTTGTATGAGTGCATCTAAAGAAAGCAGTTAGTGACATCAGACCCTGCTGTACATGCTGGGCATTTCCTGGTCTGCAGGAGGAAGGAGGGGGGATTGTTAGCTGTACACAGGTAGGTGTGTGTGTGTGTGTGTGTGTGTGTGTGTGTGTGTGTGTGTGTGTGTGTGTGTGTGTGTGTGTGTGTGTGTGTGTGTGTGTGTGTTGCTTCAGGAAGGGGAAAAAACACAGGAAGTGCTGTGTTCATTATTACACAGAAATAACATGAGATTTTTCTACATCTGTCCTCTTGAGGTCGGGCGAATGGAGGCGTGCTTCATTTTAAATCTATGAATTCAGTTTTATGGTTTTGTGTGGTTTGTTGCAGGCTGTAGTTAGATTGTATAAAATGTAAGCTAGACATGTACTGACTAGAGATGGCACGATACCACTTTTTTATTTTTATACCGATATCATAAATTTGGATATCTGCCGATACCGATATGAATCCGATAGTGTTTTTTAATCAACAAAACTGTTTTTTAAATATCTTGCTGCATTTTGTATAAGTTCATACTCAAGTTTAAAACAACAACTACACTAAATCTATTCTGTTATACCTGTATGCAAAAAAAAATATTTCATAGTTCAGCAATACTGATCAATCTAATAAACTTAGACCTACACCATCCTCCCTATTCTGGTATTTTAAAGAGTACTTAGCATAAATATTAAGCAACCTAACTAATAGGGTTCCAACTCCCAGCAACAACAAAAATAAATAAATAAAAAACAGGGAACCACCCCTCACGCTCCACCTCATGATGCTTAATCGACGTAATCAACCTTAATTTGATGCAGTGTGAAAAAAAATGCACAGAAATCAATTATTTTTCAAGAAATATTAAATAGATTCAACATCTTTCTTCAACAAAATTGCAGACTGCACAGATGGTACCTTCCCAAAGGAAAAAGTACTATAGCTTACTAGGGTATATATTAGACTTAATAGTCACTATATACAGTAATGGACTTCTATACATTTTACACCAGATTAAAACTTTGGGTGTAAGATTCAGATAATTATTTATTAAAAGCTAGACATTTTAAATGAGAATAAGAAAGAAAAGTATGTCTTTGTGCCCCCTTTTCCCTGTTCATGCCCTATCGGCCCCCCTGGCTAAACTTTGCTAGATCCGCCCCTGCACAGTTACCAGCGTCAGCTACGTAGAAAAAGATCCTCGAGTAGAAAGTAATATTAAATAAATTCTAACAACAGCTTATCAAGCTTAAACGTGCTGCTGTTGTTCAGCCGCTGGTTTCCTCTTTCTGGTGCAAAGTGGGCCAAAAAGCAAACAAGAGAGACGGACTCGCGACAGAAAAGCCGATCAGCTGATCGTTAAGCAGTTTCATGATTGAAGTAGCAGCAAGAAGAGGCAGTCGCTTGTTAAGCTTAACACAGGAATGCTTTACAAACATTCAGAGATGCACTTACACACTTGCTTTACTTCTCTCCGGATAACTTTGTCAGAGATGAAATGCCGGGTTGCTAGTGAAGCTCCACATGCTATCCAGACCACCGACAGGTCCCGCATGCCACAGCCGCTCTATCACGTGATACATACTGCTCCGACTGCTAACGTTCTGAGGTGAGTTACGGCGTGTTGCAAGTTTTGTGAGGTGCTTTCGTGATATTTAATGGATCGGATTACATTTTTTATTTTTCTCCGATATCCGATCCAGTAATTTAGGTCAGTATCGGACCGATACCGATACGTAATATCGGATCGGTTCATCTCTAGTACTGACTGACCTACAGGAAGAAAAGGCACACATTTGCTGCTTTCCTGGCAGTAATCTGAGTATTTATTTATTTATTTTTGGCTCAAACTCATTGAAATATCTGCCAAAAATCTGTATTAACAGTTGCCCCAAGGATGGATAGAGGAAGTCTTTCATACCTTATGCATTAACTTTTTATAATATAATACTGCACAACAGATCGTAATCATCTGCTCTTTTCATTTTAACATTTATACCGTATTTTCACGACCATAAGACGCACCCTACTCAAAGGCGCAGTCTCAGTTATGTGTGCCATTACTGTATTTGACACACACACAAGGCGCACCTGATTATAGGGCGCGGGTTTTATATACAATCTACGCCCACACTTCCCCCTTTAACGTTCTCATGGTGTCCTCTACTACGTCCGCCTTACAACAACAACACACACAAGCATACAAGTGTGCGTATTTAAAAATAGCGCGGGAGCATAACTGAGTTTGGTTTTCACATTTATTTTACCACCATCATAATCGTAATCATCATCAATCAAACCCACTGAAGTCCTCAGCCTCTGTTTCTGAATTGAACAGCTGCGCTAAATCTCCATCAAACATGCCAGGTTCCCTTTCTTCACTGTCAGAGTCACTTTTCATTTTAACATTTATAGTTCCTTTTGTGTCTTTTGTAAAAATTCTCTTTTACTTTGTTGATTCTGAAATGGCTAAATTTCCATTCCTTCTCTTTTGTTGTTAGATCAATAAATTACTTTTTCTTATTTTTAATTGCATTGCAATTAACATAACACATTTGTTAATGTCGTTTTTTGTTCAGTATAAGCATGTAAAATGAAGAAGATACTAAACTTATATATATCGTAACATTAATGATGAATTATAGATGGCAGCAATTTAGTACCTAACGGGTTGCTTTATAAAGTGTCTCATGACATGATGATGCTCACTGAAACTTTGTGTTCTTATTATAGATGGACCGATCTGATCTTATGTATCGGTCTGACACTGACCTAAATTACTGGATCGGAAATCGTATACAGAAAAGCACCTCACAAAACTTCAGACATAGCATAACCCAGCTCATAACCGTAGCACGGCGGAAGAGTATGCATCACGTGATAGAGCGGCTGTGGCGTGCGAGACCTGTCGGCGGTCTGGTTGAGCATTTGGAGCCTCGCTACGTGCTTCCAAACCGGCTTTTAATCTCTGAGAAAGTTATCCTAGAGAAGTAAAGCAAGTGTGTAAGTTCATCTCTGAATGTTTGTGAAGCATTGCCATGTTAAGCTTCACAACTGATATATGTAGCCTCTCATTCTCTCTCTCTCTCTCCTGCTGCTACTTCAATCATGAAACTGATCAATGATCAGCTGATCGGCTTTTCTGTCGCGAGTCCGTCTCTTTTGTTTGTTTATCGCCCACATTGCACCAGAAAGAGGAAACCAGCAGTTGAACAACAGCAGCACGTTTACGCTTGATAAGCTGTTGCTACAATTTATTTAATGTTACTTTCTACACCAGGATCTTTTTCTACGTAGCTGACAGCTGGTAACTGTGCAGGGGCGGATCTAGCAAAGTTTAGCCAGCAGGCCAGGTAGGGCATGAACAAAAATTGCCCCCTCTTGAACATTAGAGAGGATGTAGATTTCATCCACTTATAAGACCTGAGAGCTATGGTCTGGGGTTTACATAAGTGGTCCACAGTTGTGCATGTGCTGTCAAAAAAAAAAACTGCGCACCAGATAAGAAGTTGTCCGCTAGAGTGGGATTTTCACGGCATATTCTGCACCACATCTCTGTGCGTTCATCATTTGTTAGAAGCCAGCTCACCTCATGCAACCACTTTTCCAAGAATACGCGCTTCTTTTGCGGTTCGGACTCCTTTGGTGTTCCTCCACCTCCAAAGAAATGTCCAAAGTAATTGCTTAAAGGAGCTTCTTCGACATCTTCAAGAGTTCTAAACAAATGTCTGTCCTCCTCCAGAAAATCTTATGTACGCAAACGCGCGTTACAACTTCTTATCTGGTGCGCGTTTTTTATTTTTATTTTGACTTATGTGCACCCCTGGCTATGGTCATCTTTTATTTACAGCCTGTGATTTAAACATCAGCATTGTCCCAGACTTTCAGGATAAGTACGTCATCATGTAAATCTTGCAAAAATTTTCAGGATTTTCATGTTAATGAAATGATCACAGCATGCAGCCCAACTCTTTGTCTTTGGAGCCTTCCATGCTGTGCGCCCTGCCTTTACAGGGGAAAACAAAGTGTGGATAAGAGGTATTTTGCTTTATTAATCCTCCTGTGTCACTGCCAGCACCACTTTAGTTTGTAGTGAGCTGAAAGCAACATTTGAGCTGAACTGCTTTGACTGTAGGAAAACTCTGAGTAGTTACCGTTTAATAGCTGTGTGATCTTCAATAATGAGTATAATCAGGGGCACAGTTACTCATTTTTCTAGAGTGAATATCCAAGTATGTTAAGTGGAAAATATGCAGTTTGCACAGTGAAGCTGCAAAGTTTCCCAACAATCACACATGGGAATAAAATAGAAAACATGCAGTTATTAGTTTTGTTTTTGTTTGACCAGCAGTCCAAAGACAGAAGAAATATATTCGGTCAGTACATTAAGCAAACTGCCCACATTAGTGTCGTTTTTTTTTATTGATTAAAAGATTTTATGCATATGAGGAGAATTTATCAGTATTGACTGTTTGAGCTAAAAATCACAGCACAGACTGCCCATAAGCCCTGGAGCAATGCGGTGAACTGGAAGCTGCTATGGTCAACCCCAGCTGTGAATGATGGATTACAAGCGACCTCTACTGGAGATTTAGAGGAGATGCAGTTGTTTTCTTTACTGTTCTTCTTTTAGAAGAAGCAGTAACCTGTGCACGGTTAATGCTTTGATTCTTTCCTGAATGCTATCATAGCCGATAAAGGTTGGCAGGTTTAGGATTAATTCGTTTTCAGATCAAAAGAGACAGAGGGAAGAAATAGTGCACGCTTGAAGCTTTCAGGCTTGGTGAGCTAACTTCAGATTTAACTGTGGGTTCGACATGTTATGAAGGTTATTCATTGGTTGGACCTGCTTTGGAGGAGGATTTGATAGGGGATATAAATGATCTGGTCATTGATGTAAAAAATAGCATTGCTCATGGCAACAGGGCCTTTTCCTGATGAGCATCGGGGAGAAACAGATTCTTAAAAACACATTTAAGATCAATTTTAAGCCTCAATAAGGGATTCTCAAACAGGATGCTTGCTTCTTTTTGGATTTTATTTATTGCTGTTCATAAAGATAATCATTGTAAATGATTGTGTTAACAAGATTGTTAGTTAAAGTTCTTTATTAGGAGCAAAGTTCTACAAGAAAGATACGTTACTGAGAAAGTGCGTTGGCACTCTGTGGTAGTATTGTAGACGATGTTAAACTTAATCATCATCTCTGCCTCCTGATGACCTGCTTGCTGATTCGATTCAATTTTGCCTCAGTCAGAAATATTATAATTCTAATCACTTATCAGTACTGATACATGTGAGACTTCATCAGCGGTGTGAGCATCACAGCAGATGCCTTTGTGTCAGAAAAACACGAGATAAACAGCAGATTTTCCTGGCCTGACTTTTTATAGCAGATAACCTTAAAAATATTCTGCAATTTTGCATAATTTTTAAAAGTTTAAATTTCTTCAGTACTGAAAAGCAGAACAGGCTTTCCTGTCAGAGGTCATTTGAGGTATATATTAAAAAAATAGACAGCAGCTGACAGCACTGTAAACAACGGTAGACTGGTGGGTAATAAGCGAATGAATAATGTGGAAAACAGATGTGAGACGGGAAACTGTTCTTGATGTACAGAGAGAGAGAGAGCTGTGCAGGAAGTGTGATTTTTATCAAAACAGCAAAAGTAAGAGGGAATTCATGATGATGTTATCAAATGTGAAGTGTAGTTTGCTGCTTCTTTTGCTGCTGGTTCAGTGAATTTTTGTTGGAGAGAGACAAAACCTGCAGCTCAGAATGTAGCGCAAAAAAGTGAGCCGACGGCGTGTCCGTAGGGTGAGAAAGCCGAGAAAAAGAAAGCTGATTCTGATGCGTCTTTGTGTGGAATCCGTTTTCCTGCTCTCTCATTTGCTGTTTGGTGGTTGTTGAAGTTGTTTTGTGAGCTTTAACCTGAGATTCTGGCAAAATACATATTTAAAAGTCTATTCAGGATTTAATGAAGCGATATCGCTTTATTCAAGCTACTCACCTCCCTCTATCCACCTGCACTTTCAAACGTACACACGAAGGACTACAGGAATATCTGGAACACGGCCAATCAGAGTTCCCGCCCCTGACTATCTCTGATTGGTTTAGACCACGATAGGGGTGTAATGTTGTTGACCACACAAAGACTCGAACAGCTGCTGGTCACACCGGTGCGACCTAGGATTTTTTTTTTAGTCTCACCATTGGTCGCACTCTAGAGCCCTGGTGTGTGTGTGTGTGTGTGTGTGTGTGTGTGTGTGTGTGTGTGTGTGTGTGTGTGTAAAACATCTTCCAGGTTTTATCAGGTTTGTGTTTCTTTGTAAAATCTGCTGCCTGCACTGTGCTGTGTAGGTGAGCGCCCTCATGGCGAGTCTGATAAACACTAGGATGATGTGTTTAGTTGATCTCCAACATCATGTGACCTGAGCACCTGATTTCTTGGGATCAGTGAAGCCACAAAAAATGTATGAATGACAATACTGCAAAACATAAAGAATCAGGTAAATGAATTATTTAAATTAATTGAGAATAATACCAAAAATACATTTAGAGATAAATCAATTCAGCTAAAATGTGTAACTCCATCTGTATTAGTAGACTTTCCCTTACTATTGACTATCCCATTTCATTTTCCGTTATACAATACAGTGGTGTGTTACATGGGTTTAAGGTGGGGGTACAATTACATCAGGGATCAGCTCTCAGCTCCTCCTCGTTTGCAGTGATGATGAAAAGTCTGACAGATGAGGTCAGGCAGGAGTCTCTGTGGAGAGAGGTGGAGCTATGCTTTGGATAGAAGATTCATGACTGTAGTGAAGGAGGACATGCAGAGGGTTAGTGTGACAGGAGGATGGTGGGGATAGGGTGAGATGGAGGCAGACGATCTGCTGTGGTGACTCCTTCAGGGAGCAGGTTACAGCAGGAGGATTATTAAAAAAACAAAGTTTTGTGTCACTGTTGGTCCTAAATAAAAGTACTCTTAGAATTTAAAATGACTTAAATGACTTTAAAAATAAATAAACAGAATATTTTTTACCAGCAGTCTTCTCTTTCTTTTCTTCTTGTTCGTCTTCAGGTCGGTGTACGATGGTCAGGAGCATGGCCTGTTCATGGAGAAGCTGGATGCTCGGATCAGGAACCATGACCGAGAGATCGAGAAGATGTGCAACCATCACTTCCAGGGGTTCGTGGACTCCATCACAGAGCTGCTGAAAGTGCGAGGAGAGGCGCAGAAGTTGAAGGTAAGGCGTGCCGGTGAGGTCTGCGCCACAGGTACGATGGCGAGCTTGACTGTAAAGCATCTGAATTAATGTCTTCCTCCTTTGTGTCTCTCAGAGTCAGGTGACTGAGACTAACGGGCATCTTCAGGAAAATGGCAAAGAGGTAAAAGCTCACAGGTTCACACAGAGAAGTCCTGCAGGCTTCTGCTTACATCCTCACTGATGTTGCTCTCGTCACCTCTTCCTCCTGCTATTTAGCTCACCACCTCCATGGAGGAGCTCAGACAGTGTCGGGTGCAACAGAGAAACATCGCCACCACGATAGACAAACTGACGCACTGTCTACCAGGTAACACCCAAACACTCAGTGTGAATCCCCCTTTATTGTATCTGCTCTGTTTATTATTGTTTTAGAAGATTAATCATCGTTTTGAGGCAGTAAACATACTTGAAATTTCTGCACATACATTAGGTCGGGTGAAAATGTGTGGGTTTCCTAGGTCTCACCCAAAACGAGGGGAGCAAATGGCTTTGCAGCCCCAGCTACAAATGACAAAAGATGCGCTCCCCTGCTTTGGTTTCACGTGCACATATGAGGTTTGGTTTAACACAGGAGTCGTGCCCTGAGCACAACAGGAAGTTTTGTTCTAGTGTTTTCAAGTTTCTCCCATATGCACATATACAAACGCACATATACTGGCAGCGTGTGGTGATAATGATGTCACATCTGCTGGCACCGCAGCAGAGTTGTAACCCCAAGTGCACGATTGTGTCAGTTTTTGCTGCCAATTTAATGGAGCTCAGAGATACACAGTTGAAATGTAGAGGCAACTGTTTGAAAGCTCTTTTTGGAAAAATAAAAACCACTCTGCCAAGTCTTTACTTCCAGTTATGACTTCATTGTTATTGGCACTGATGTGGCCTTACTGTCGGAGTTGTGAAACCTATTTTTCAGGAGTGAATGTAAGGATGATGCTACATTTGAATGGATGCAATCAATTTCCTGAGATTTCCTTCCCGGGGTGATTGAGCACGAGTTTCCTTTCTCGGACTAATTACTGTTTTTTTCCTTCTTTCCTTCCAGTTCTTGAGATGTACAGCAGACTTCAGGAGCAGATGAGGGCCAAACGGTAATCATCGAGTCTTTTTCTTTGTTGATGTGAATATATTTTCTAAAGGTGTCGTGCTGTTCTCATTCCAAGTGTGGGGAACACTGCTGTTTGGTCAGAGCTACTACTGTATGGTACATATCTGTATAACTTGACATCCTTCTTGGATCATGTAGATGTTTGCTTGCTGGCAGCCACAAGATGGAGCCAGAGCACTTCCTTGAGCAGCTGAGACAATTTCTCTGCTTCTTTCTTCCCCTTCTCTGTCCTCGGGCTGCCTCTAGATAGGAGTCTTGGCTGGTCATAAATTTGTCATTTTGTTTGTGTATTTTTCCCCGTCTCCCTGTCCCGCGGCTGCTGGGCTCTCAGAGAGCAGGAGGAGGTCAGCCAAAAGCGAACGCTCCTCGAGAGGGAGAGCCTGTGTTTGAGCGATGCAGTGGAGTGAAGTGGGCTGAAGTGTCTGGGGGATTTCTGTGCTGCCAAATCTCCGTGAGGTGTATCGGAGTGTGTTTATTTCTCTGTGTGTGCGAGCACTCCTAGGTTGTTGGGTGTTTTTTGGTCATGCATCTGTGTGTCTGTCAGTTTTGCAAGTGGAAATTAACATGTTCAAAACAAAACCAGATTAGCTGCGTTCAGGCGTGAAAGCTGAAAAAAACAACGTTTGGCTTGAGACGAGTCAGACTTCATCCTGAACTTTCAAACCAGCTCACTGAGTGACTGAACAAACAAGCTGACTGCACTTTTCCAAATGCTTTGTCTCTGTAGGTACTACCCCGCGCTGCGAACGTTAGAACAGCTGGAACAGACGTGTCTTCCCAAAGCGGGTCAGTACCGGTTCTGCTCCATCATGGCTGAAAACATCCCCAAACTGAGGATACAGATCCGCGACACGGCCATGTCACAGCTGAGAGACTTCCTGGAGAGCATTCGGAAACACTCGGATAAGATAGGCCAGACCGCCATGAAACAGGTACACAAGCACCCAGAAACACTTTGGGCTGAGAAAGTTCAGCTGACATGCTCTCATTCACAGGAGATGACAGATTTACTAAATGTGGCTCTGTGAGTTTATTCTTGCACTGTGTTAGAGTAGCTTTGCGTGATTTACAGTTCAAAGCAATCCTCATTTATCTCGTTCTGGGCCTCGGTGCAGATCCTCAGCTCTGTTTCTCTTTTCCAACTTCATTCTAATTGGCTGCCCCTCCCAAACAAAAGATTTAAACTACAGGTGGGTGTGGCCTTTTGACTGAGAGGACCTTATTAGGGATACGTCTACTTATACAGAGAGAAGAGCAGAAAACTGTATTACAGCAGCCAAACAGCCACAAACTAGATGTGTTTTGTTAGTGGGTTCTGAACTGTGCCAGAGACCTTCACTCTGCTGTGATGGTAGCGCCCTGTGGGTTGTGATGGATTGACCCTTTCTTGGAGTTTTTATCATTATTAAACTGATGGAACAGTCAGTTTGACATCTTAAAGTTCAAGATTCACACAGATAAATGTTGTAAAGGTGAGTACAGGAGCTGTGTGTGTTCTTGGATTACCCCTGGAATGAGTGAAACAGGGGTAATACATCTGCCTATATTCATCATATTTTAGAGATCTGCTTCCGTTTTCGAGTTACATAATATAAAAGGTGACACTTTCAACAATTGTTTTCAGAGGTTAGGGTTTGTATCAGGTGTGTTTTTGAGGACCATTTTTAAACCTTAACTTAATCTTCTGGCTTTATCTGGTGCTCAGGAGATATTGGAGCTAACAACAGAGCACAGCAATGTGCCACAAGTGGACAGAACTCTGCTTTTCAAGATCTTTTTGGCAAAGTGAGGACATTCAGCCTGTCTTCACCTTGAAATAGGCTTTGAATGTCAAGACCTGTTTGATGGTTAAGGCTCAGTTTTTAGGTTATAAATCATTTACTTAGTCAAAAGAGCAAACGTGGGTAGCAAAAGTTTCACATGGTGCAAACTGCTAGAAATTTGAATAAAATGTGGTTTAGGTCTTTACCCACAGGGTATATTGTGAAGAAATAACACGAGTTTTTCTAGATGTGAACTTGTTACATACACACTGATCACGTCTAAGGAGGCACAGAAAGGATTTCAGAGAGCCGATTGACCCGGAGCAGCATCTAGCTGTGTATCTGAGGTAAAATAGTATTTTCACATCGTCGTACATTCAGCACTGCATGCTATGAATGCAGCTGTTGCCAAATGCACTGATCTGATTGGTCAGATCTTTTTATTCACACATGAAAATCAGAAAAAATCTAACTTGATGGGGAAAAAACTATATTTATCCTGTGACAGTATGCGGTCGGTGTGAGCGGCTGCATTAAGGGTAAGGAAGTCCAAAAATATGAATGTTCTTAACATTTCACAGATTTTACGCGTCTGCTGTGTAACGTCGTTTGGTGTCTTTGATGAAGACTGTATGTTACTGCCTGTCTAACTGACTTCATCCTACAACTGATTTTTGTTGTTCATCTTTTCTGTCTGACAATTGGAAGCAGCCTCTGTGCGTGCGCGTGTTGCTCTGTGGTTCCACTGCCAGTAAGCAAGTACGTTGGCTTGTCAAGGAACATGCACGCACACATGCACGCACACATGCACGCACAAAGATGTGTGTGCAGCTTTTCTCCACTTACCTCATTGTTTTGTTTTTTTTCTTCAAGGATAAGGAAGTTATATATGTCTGTGTGTTTTATGTTCTCTTGTGGTATCCGTAGCTCAGAGTGAAGGCCTCCTTGTTTATTTGCGGGCTTCCATTATTTGGGGAATGTTGTTCCATGGAAGTGCAGGATGAAGGGATGGGAATGATGAAGGAGTGGTTCACGACAGATGTACGAGTGGATGGAGGCTCAGAGTAAAGCACGCTGCACATTTGCTTCTGTTTTACATTCTAATAATTACTTCCCTCATTAGTGCTGGTGCTTTGGGACATTGAGCAGTGGTGCACCGCTCTTCTGCCGGCCCATCCAAAGCAGCAGCCGTTCAGTCAACCTGCAACTTAAATACAGATACCCACAGATGTATTTCAATTCAACAGTAAATGTAATATTATATAGTAAATCTAAGTTCTCTACGATCTCAAAGATAAATGCCATTTTTACCGAAGATCAGTCAATGGCACCCAGCTTTTGGTTTTCTGCTGGTTACTTGGGTCCAGAGTAGACCCAGGACACGCTGGATGGATTACATCCCTTGGCTTGGCTCAGCTGGGTTGGGAATGATTTGCTGAATAGTTTTTGCTGAAAAGCATCTCTGGGTCTTGTTCAGGAGTGAGGGAAGTAAGGTGCAGTGTTTGCTTTATCAGCCAGTTGTGGTGAAGCGAGAGCTGAAATTCAAAGCAAAGCTGCAGATTAACCTGTCATCTACGTTTTATGGCCTCAACCTGTGGCTAGTGTCCAAAAGAATCAGACTGTGAATACCAGTGAGCTTTACGAATTGATGCCATAGGTGAGTCTACTGAATGGACGAGTGGTAGCACAGGGGGCAGTCAGTATGTTAAGAAGGGAAGAAGCCTCTTGGATGAGAAGAACAGCAGATGAAGCTGAAAGCATTTTTTCACAACAATCACTAGAAGAATAAAGTTGTGTTATAAAAGTATTTGACTTTAAATTACATGAGAAGGTTCATGCACTCAGGCAGGCTATATTTGCTTCTTATTGGGAAGAAAAAAAGATTCAGAGAGTTTGTTAAACATTTCCTACAGGCGAGAAGCTATCAGATGTTCAAATTGTTTTACAGACACCTTACTGTGCATGTATTAGGTGGTAGTTTGAAGCCCCCCCGGGGGGGAAAAGTTAACATGCATTGTTTAGTTTTTTTGTCCTCTAGATGTCACTAGAGGATCTCGCTTCATAATCTTGCTGCTTCTGGTTGGCAGTTAGTTTTAAAGGTTACCATCTAGAAAAAAACAACAACAAACACCCAGAGCAGGTCACAGGGGTCAGTGCATGGTCTGAGGATTTCCAAACTATTTGAACTTCACTTGAGTTTTCAGAGTGACCTTTTAGACAGCTGCCATCGCTGTGGAAAGATGTTGCTGTTGATCCAGCACTTCACAAAGAACCTTTTATAGTAGTTTTCCTTCAATTTGTCACATCTTTGTGGGAGAAAGTATTTATTTTCTCTCTGAGGAAGGAGGTGATGGACATTAAATAGAAATTATGATCACGCACAAGCAGTCCCCATTTATAACATCTGCACGCTAACAACCCTTCAGTGACCTTTGGGTGGGGGGTCCTTGGACCACAATTTGAGAGTCACTGGCGTAGAAAATCCACTTGCAGTCACTGAAGAAGCTAACCACTTACTCCCCTAACCACTAATTACAAGGAAGATTATGGAAACCCCAGCAGTCCAGCAGAACTGATACTGATACTGGGATTATGTTGTTGTATCAAATGTTTGGCTCTGAACACACACACCCTCAGTCGTAACTGTGTGTGTGTGTTTGGGACTGAATGTGCACAAGCAAAGTAGACGTTCTTCCCTTCCTTCCCTTCCTTTCCTCCTCTGTCTCTCCTTCACTCTTTCTTCTTGTTCTGCTTCCATTTTTTCTGTCACTCCATCTCTTTCTCCCTCAGACAGTGTGTCTCTCTGCTGCGCTCTGTTCCAAATTAGCTCCAGCTCTCTACCCGGCCGTCGTTACAACTCCCTCAACCAAGGATGTGAAAATAAATAGATCTGGGGGGAAAGAAGAGGTGGAGGAGATTGAGGAGTGCAAATGGCTTACAATGGAGCTATTGTCTGCTGCCACATGCCCATGGAAGTGGAGGAAGAGGAAAGAAGAAGAAGAGGGAGGATCAAAGAAAAAAGTAGAAGATGGTTAAAGAAGAATAAAGTTGCGGGGGGTGGGGTGGGGGGGTTTAGATGTATAGAAACAAGAAGAGGAAACTGGGGAATTATCGGGAGGGATTATGATGGATGAGGGGCAGGAAAAAAGATGTAGAAGTTAGGAGGAGATGAAGAGGTAAGGGAGATATCTGAAAAAGAGTAGCAGAAGGATGCTGAGAGCCAAAAAAGACGACAGGAAGGTGACGAGAGAGTGAGGAAGATGGGACAAAAAATTGGTATTTCATTACAAAAAGCACGCCTTCAGGGAAGCCGTTTCACTGAAGCCTGGAGTTCTATAAATACAGTGGGGCAAAAAAGTATTTAGTCAGCCACCGATTGTGCAAGTTCCCCCACTTAAAATGATGACAGAGGTCAGTAATTTGCACCAGAGGTACACTTCAACTGTGAGAGACAGAATGTGAAAAAAAAATCCATGAATTCACATGGTAGGATTTGTAAAGAATTTATTCGTAACTCAGGGTGGAAAATAAGTATTTGGTCACCTCAAACAAGGAAAATCTCTGGCTCTCACAGACCTGTAACGTCTTCTGTAAGAAGCTTTTCTGTCCCCCACTCGTTACCTGTATGAATGGCACCTGTTTGAACTCATCATCTGTATAAAAGACACCTGTCCACAGCCTCAAACAGTCAGACTCCAAACTCCGCCATGGCCAAGACCAAAGAGCTTTCGAAGGACACCAGGAAAAGTATTGTAGACCTGCACCAGACTGGGAAGAGTGAATCTACAATAGGCAAGCAGCTTGGTGTGAAAAAATCAACTGTGGGAGCAATCATCAGAAAATGGAAGACATACAAGACCACTGATAATCTCCCACGATCTGGGGCTCCACGCAAGATCTCATCCCGTGGGGTCAAAATGATCATGAGAACGGTGAGCAAAGATCCCAGAACCACACGGGGGGACCTGGTGAATGACCTGCAGAGAGCTGGGACCAAAGTAACAAAGGTCACCATCAGTAACACACTACAACGGCAGGGAATCAAATCCCGCAGTGCCAGACGTGTTCCGCTGCTGAAGCCAGTGCATGTCCAGGCCCGTCTGAAGTTTGCCAGAGAGCACATGGATGATACAGCAGAGGATTGGGAGAATGTCATGTGGTCAGATGAAACCAAAGTAGAACTTTTTGGTATAAACTCAACTCGTCGTGTTTGGAGGAAGAAGAATACGGAGTTGCATCCCAAGAACACCATACCTACTGTGAAGCATGGGGGTGGAAACATCATGCTATGGGGCTGTTTTTCTGCCAAGGGGACAGGACGACTGATCCGTGTTAAGGACAGAATGAATGGGGCCATGTATCGTGAGATTTTGAGCCAAAACCTCCTTCCATCAGTGAGAACTTTGAAGATGAAACGAGGCTGGGTCTTCCAACATGACAATGATCCAAAACACACCGCCCGGGCAACAAAGGAGTGGCTCCGTAAGAAGCATTTGAAAGTCCTGGAGTGGCCTAGCCAGTCTCCAGACCTCAACCCCATAGAAAATCTGTGGCGGGAGTTGAAAGTCCGTGTTGCTCGGCGACAGCCCCAAAACATCACTGCTCTCGAGAAGATCTGCATGGAGGAATGGGCCAAAATACCAGCTACTGTGTGTGCAAACCTGGTAAAGACCTATAGTAAACGTTTGACCTCTGTTATTGCCAACAAAGGTTATGTTACAAAGTATTGAGTTGTATTTTTGTTATTGACCAAATACTTATTTTCCACCCTGATTTACGAATAAATTCTTTACAAATCCTACCATGTGGATTCATGGATTTTTTTTTCACATTCTGTCCCTCACAGTTGAAGTGTACCTCTGGTGCAAATTACTGACCTCTGTCATCATTTTAAGTGGGGGAACTTGCACAATCGGTGGCTGACTAAATACTTTTTTGCCCCACTGTATAAGATGGGCCTTTTCAAGTTTTGAACCTGCGTATGCTGTCAAAACACATCAAATAGCAGGACACTTATTCAGTCCAGTCGCTGTTTACACCAGAGATTGATTTAAATCTTGTAGAGTAGCTTTGCATGATGCTGGAAGGGCTTCCCTCGCTGGAAGCCCTTGTAAAGAGAGGGTTTACACGGTGTATCCCTCTCAATCGCATGTCATACAAAATCAGGAGTGGGGAAAAACGAGTGCGTAGAGGAGTCTGAAATTTTGTCAAATGTGACAAAGGGTATGCGACAATTAAATATTTTTGCTGTACTTTATGCTTTTACCTTCAAAAAACTTCCAAAATCTCTGGGAGTGAGTTTAGGCTTTCAGTCCACCGTTTACCTCAACTGTCAGTTTGACAGGTGAGAAGCGATACAAGTCAGCGAAGTCGCTTTTGTCTGATGACAGTTTAGGGCAGGGGTCCCCAACCCCCGGGCCATGGACCGGTACTGGTCCATGAGTCGTTTGGTACCAGGTTACGAGAGTTGAGGCTCAGGTGTGAAATTTATGGTTTTTGGGGTTTTTAATTGTTCTTTTGTTAATCGTTTTTATCGTTAACTGTGTTTCCCTGGGTCTTTTCCTGTGTATTATGAATAAATATATATATATTTTTTGGTACCAGTACTGGTTTTATTTTGTTGTATTTATCTGCAACACCTTAAAGGCTGGTCCGTGAAAATGTTGTCGGACAAACCGGTCTGTGGCGCAAAAAAGGTTGGGGTCCCCTAGTTTAGGGTATCCTGAAGTTTTCTGTTGGCAAGTGCTGCTGTTAGCCTCTGTTAGCCTCTGTTAGCCTCTGTTAGTTGCTGATAGCTAGCATTAGTGAAACTTATTTTGAAGTAGGTCTTGTTTACTTTGGACACCTGTTGAACAAACTTTCACAAGATGTGATAATTTAATCAAACTGTTTATTTGAGGTAAAGTGAAATATTTTATTTTTTAGGACATGAGGCTAACATTAGTTGACACAACTATAGCTTATAACTACCTGCTGGTTTTATTTTATTTTATTATTATTATTTTTTTTATTGCTAGTTTTTTTGTCAGTTGTGCGGCGATGGGGAGACATGAGGGTCACATGTTTAATCTGCTGATAAATAATGGCAGCATCGATAATATATTTGTGGCTGATCTTCAGCCATGTACATAAAACGTGATCAGGTGGAACAGCGATCGACCTGCTGCTACGGGATCAGTTGTTAATGGATTAATTCTAAGTTCATGAGAATGCATTAACTACACAATAATAAGTGTATATTTATAAGTAGAATATTCTTTATTTCTATTTATAAACTCTAAAACAGTAGTGACTGTGAGCTTAATATGAGCATCAGAACTATAACAGCATGTATATGACAGAAAATAAGTAAAGCATAATAGGTCCTTTTGAAAGAGAACCAAGGGAGTGGAATTAGCCAGAATCCTCTGCCTTTGTCATTCTCCCATGACTCCCCTGTCATTTGTCATGTCTCTCTTTCTGTCTTGCTGTCCCATCATACCCCTCCTCCTCAAAATCTCCATGTCTGTCTCTCGTCCTTTCTTTCCACCTCCTCATCTTTCCATCTCCCTGCCTCCCTTCTTCATTCTCTTGTTCCTCTTGTTTTTCTGTTTCTTGTGTTCGCTTTCAACAGAGGACGAGTCTGGAGCTTCTGCTGTGTATTCAGTAGGCGCACACACACTCGTACACACTAATGGGAAACAGATTGCTGGGCCTGTGAAGTGGAAGAAGATTGATTACCTGTATCTAGTTACTGAACACACACATGCGTGTGCGTGCAACGAGGGTGGCTGAGGGCGCACGCTGGGTCGGTGTATTGAACCATCACAAGGGGAACAAAAATAAACTGTTATGGGCTGCTGTGTCACCCAGTCTGGACCCTGTGTGTGTGTGGTGTCTGCCGAATAATGCACCACAGTTCACTGCCATCAGACACCATTATTTCTGGCTGGCCGACTGTCTGCCAAAAAGTGATCTATAGTAGGGATGCCCCAGTCAGGTTTTAGCTTCGATCCTTATCCGAGTCATTTGTTACGGAGTATTTTTCTGTACAGAGTACCAATTTGATTCTTGTATGTTATTTCGAGTATTATCAGGATTGTTTTTCCAATACTGAACAAAATGCCAAATGAATACTAAAAAAAAAAAGGATTAGTAAAACGTTATCATAGCGTCAACTTTTCCTGCTCATCTTTGCTCAATTTTTCCTTTTAACTCTAACCTTTTGATACTCATTCTCTCTAGACTTAATTCGACAATGGCCTGCCAGCTTTTCTTCACCAAAACCAAATAAAAATAAACAAGTTTAATGTGGTTTTAGTGAGGTTTGGAGGTCCTTTTGAATAGATTTGTATTAGTTTTTTCATAATTTCAGTAGCCTTTAAAACAATTTAGTTCAATATTGAAATCATGTCCCCTGTGAGCACAGCTCTCGGTGACTGTGGGGAGGAAGTACTTGTGTTACCAGTGTAATGCAGCTTTTTGGGTCCCGGTATGTCACACTTTACTATTGCGCTATTGTCTTTTGTCCATGTCGCCACTTATGTAGATCAGGGCACTGTTTTCTTCCTCTGCATACGAAATGACATCAGCTCATTGTATCACATTTGTGCAGCAAGGAAAAGGGAACATGTTAGGAGGGATGCGTTGCACCCAATGCTGGTCACAATCAAGGTGCTGCATCAAAAACCTCCTTATGTTCGCTGTGGTCAGCTGTAGTTTAAGTGGATGATGCTAGTTTGACTGCAAATACTCGCTAACTGCTACCTGAGCAGCAGTAAAACTTGGAAAAAGTGGGAAACTGGGATCGGTGGCTGTTGGTCTTTGGAGAAAAAAAGTTGTGCCTTAGAGTCGCAGCCAACACTTTTCAAAGGAGACAGCCTTTACTTTGAAGGCAAATGGTTTCAGTTTCCAGTTTGCCACATGCTTTTCAAGTGTTACCACAGCTCGGCGGGTAGCTTATGAGTGTTTGCAGATAAGATGCCTTGTTCCACGCAAACCAAGCAAGCTGCCACACTTGCCCATGGTAAAACAGTCACAAGGAGGTTTTTGTCATCCGATTGGGGGATGCAGATTCTCCCCTAGCACTGGGGTCACTGAGCAATCTGTTTCCAATCAACCTCCAGCTACCACTCTCCAGGCGGTTGGGGAGTGAATATTTTTAGTGGTTGCCAGATTGTTGCAGACTGGTCTCTAGTAACTGGGGCCTTGTTCACTTGACTCTACACTCAGAGACATCGACTCACCTCAGCCACATATTTAAGTCAGGACTGCCCTCCTATCGTTTCCACAGAGTAATTTCCGATCATTTAAAAAGTATTTAAAGTGATTTTACTTTAAATCATTATAGTGTGGCTGATTCCAAATGCTGTGCTGCCTTCCTTTTGTACACTTTTTATTTTTTTCTCACTCCATCACTCCAACTTTCCCATTTCTCTTTCCTTTTCTTCCCAACTCCTACTGTTCGTTTTCCGTCTGCTCCACTCCCCATGCCTCCCATGTTTCCCTCCTGTAACTGCGTCCCAGTTTCTCATGGCTTTTTTGTGCCGCAGATGACGCACATTCCCACACTTCTACTTCAAGCGCTGTACCGAATTCTGTCCCCAAAGAAAAAAACACAACAAAAGACGGGGCTAAAAAGGCTTCCCGGTTAAGAGTGAATGGTCGGGTGAGTGTGTATACAGTAATGTTAGCGGGCATGGATTCACCTGCTGAAGAATTCCAGAGCCCAACTCGACCGCCGCGCCGAGTTACTTTGACGCAGGTGCTGACGTCGCTGAAAACCTCTTCTCTTTTCTCCGCCATTCACAGGTTGCTGTCTTTTGTGGTCGAGCTATGTTAAGTTGTACATTTCTGAGTATTTGAACAATTACAAAGAAATGACTCGCAGACGCCTGTTGTTCTTTCAGCATTTTGATTTAATTCGATGTAAAGTAATTAGAGAAAACACTCAGAGCTCGGCACATTCCTCAGCGTTAGGCCTAAGCTCCTCCTGCAGCCCAACGACACTTTCCTGATTTAGTTTGTTCTTATTGTCCTCCATGACTCACTTGTCTTCTGTGGGTGTGTGTGCGTGTTTGTTTGTGTTTGGACATTAGATCAAAGATGGCATTGTGTTCATACACAAGCATCTCTGATATTGTGCTCTTCTGGGTTTGTGCCTATCTGCCCTGGTGTCCGGAACAGTTTTTCTCATTAACCTCGCATTAACAGCCCAAAACGAAGCATTTTGATGTGTATGACGTCTTTATTGACGTTCCATTCGACACATTTAAGCGCACAAAGCAGCCTACGTGTTGGCGCCAGTGATCAAGGAAGGTGTTTGCATATGTTTTTCAAAAGTAGCCCGATGCGGATTTGGGTGTGGATGGAAAGGCATGCTGACCTCATTTCTGAGGGTTTTCCCACAGAAAAATGTTGGCGACCATGCTGCGCCCGAGGCCCGACTGGAGGAGGATTTCGAAGAAAGGCGAATGGTGGTCATGTTAAAGAGTTCAAAATGCACATCAGGTAGAGATAAATGACTAAAGACTTCAGATCAGTTTTATTTGTATGTAGAAGTGCAAGATGATGATCTCCTACCAGCGAGGTCCTGACAAAGACTTGGCCACCTCTGGAGTGACCGCGGCTCTGTTTTCACTCTGTTATGGAGACCAGCTTCCATTAATTTCTGACTAAAACTTCCTGTTTTTTAGTATTTTTATTTTTAGAGCTCATCATCGAGCACTGCCGCACAGGGAGATGAATGTATCACTTCCCACAGTAATCCCCGAACAGCGATGTAGACTCAGGACACAATTAGCATCAGAAATTACATTACACATGGCATTGTTTGGTAGGGGAATCTTTCCAGGTAGACCTTTCCATTTCCTGCTCTGCTTTACCCCACCTTCTTTTAAATGACCACGTTTTTGAGAAACTGAAATGACAGGATGAGTTGGACATTAACCAAATGCAGCTGTATATGCTGCACACGTGTGTGTTTGTGTTGCACTGACAAAAGAAGTGATGTGACCCTCACAGGACATTTTATTAGGTATAGTTTTTGAGTTGTGCGTTCAGAGCTGCCTTAATTCTTCGTGGCAGAGGTTCAAGGAGATGCTGGAAAGATTCCACGGAGATTTTGGTCCATACAGACGTGATAGCGTCATGCTGCACATCCTTAATGTGAATCTCCTGTTCCACCACATTGCAAAGGTTCGCTGTTGAAGTGAGATCTGGTGACTGCGGAGCCATGTTGAATAGAGTGAACTCATTGTAATGTATTTGGTTGTCTTGAGAGCTTATTTGAGTTACTTTTGTGTTCCTGCCAGCGCAAAACAATCTGGCCATTCTCTTCCTGTATCAACAAAGCATTTTTGCCGAGAGATCTGCCGACCACTGGGTATTTTCTATATCAGTTTTGTATCCCTTATTACCTGTAACAAGGAGGTTGGTTTTTTTGGTGTTTTGTGCATGTATTTAAAGAGAACAAAGAAAATAAAATGAATTCATGCAAAATGAAATACTATTTCATTAGAAGTAAATACCGCTCAGAGAATGAGCCCTTCCTGTTTTATTTTTCGGACAGTTTTTGTCCTCCAAATTTTTTTTTTTTTTTTTTTTTTTTTGGTAAGCTTGAGTTTAAGGAACAGCTGAATCGAAGGCGTTGTCGAGCAAAAGCACAGGTCAGACATGTAATCTGTCCCTGTCTGCACTTTTATGTCTCGAGCACTAATTTTACGTGCTTTGTTTTCATCGACTCCTCATCCTTCCTGTCCTTCCCTTCCTGGCCTGCTATTTTCCCTCCTGTGTATTCTTAGGCTGCTTTGGTAAATCACTTTTATTGGCCATTTCCAATGGGACGAGGAGTGGCTCAAAAGGTCTAAACCGGTGACCTCGCAACACCGTCCACAATTTCTGACATTTTTCCCGAAATGTTTCTAAAACGAGGGGGGTACTGTGAGCAATAACCCGAGCATTTATTGCTCACATGCTGAGTTGGATTAATACCATTTCCCCGTTAGTGTCTGAAAGCAGTTTGTGTTTTTTGAATTTTTCCTGGGTTTGTTTTCTGCTCCGTCCCCTATAAAAGTTGTTGCACGTGAGGAGTCTTATTGCAGACAGAGTGTGAGTGTTATCAGACAACATCTGGTTTTGGTGTCAGAGCGTGAAAATCAAAGAGCTTCCATTGTTTTGCTCTGAAGTTGCGCCAGCGCCTAAATGCAAATTCTCGTCTGTCGGACTTAAAAGAGATTCTGGGAAATGTAGGAAGTAACTGAAATGAACCAAACAATGCAGGTTTAAAATAATCCGTTGACCCTCGGTGGAGTTCTCATCTGCTTTTCTGTTTTGTTCTCCAGGCCCAGCTACAGCGCTCACTGGACAGCTCCGTCTCGCCTCAGCCGAGGGTCCTACTCAGCCGGCGCGGCAGAAAGGCGGCGCCGGCGGCGATTCGGGCTGGAATGGGTGTCAACCCGCTGTCAGAACAAGACACGGGAATTCTGGATGTGGAGGATGAAGAGGAGGAAGATGAAGTGAGAAAACTGCAAACACACACACAAAATCCAGACAACACGCAGCCTCCAATTATCTGGCTTCACCTTATTTGATGAAACAAACATCTCTATACTGATACGTTTGTACATCCAGTGCATCCCATTCATCTCAGATTGGTCCGTGGCAGAATCGTCTCTGATCTCGCCCCCATGGCGGGGTAAATGAGTCGCCAGGGCAGCTCAGACTTGTTTCCAAGCGAGCTGACATTCATTTTTATAACCCCTTAAACAGTCAGATAATTGTTGCCAATCCTGACCGTGGGTTTCCCCTAAGATTGGCAGGCTGGACCAATTTCGTTTGAAGTCTGATTATCCTTCAGTGTGGCCTCAGTTTTACTTGCTTCCTGCTGCGTTTTCTTTGTTGTTAGTCAGTTTTTAGTCTTTCTGTCCTTTCATCTCTTCCATGTGTCCTCTTCTTGCCCAAGGCTTATGCCGCTTTTTCTACGTGACTCTTTCTCTCTCTCTTTTTTTTTTTTTTTTTTGTCGTCTTCTTTTTCTTTCCATTCATTTCCTTTTCCTTCCACATTGACTGCGAATGTTTCTTCAGTCCCAGTAGTCTGAAGTCATTAGGTCCGGCCCAGGTGACATTTCTGATGTTTCCGGAGAGCGAACATTCATCCCACTGCAGCACGTAGCCCACGTAAACCAGCTTATACTGGGCGCACGCTCAAATACAACTACTGCTCGAAACATTGTACCAAAGTATTCAACATATTCAAAAGACTGTTCCCATGGGCTGGAGCAGATTCTAGTCTTTGAAAGGGAAAGGAGCGCAAATCAAACAGCTGAGGGTAAAAACAATTTATAAAAAAAAAACTTGCTGAAAGATCATAAAGTAATGACTGGGCTCTCTGCCACTAGGCAAACCAACAAATAAATAATAAGAGCCAACATTTACTGTGAAAATGCAGCTGGATGTTTCGTGGTCCGCTTGTTAAGTCTAATGCCTTTAGAGATTTCCGAATCCAAATGCTTCTTTAGATACTAAACGCAAACAAACACAGAGGGATCACTGAGAGGTAAAATAGTTCAAATTCTTTGATTTCCAATAAGATGATCAGTGTGGTGCTTCTCTCAGGTTTTGCAATTACGTGTAACTTGTGGGCATATTTACAAGGCTGAGGAGAGCCTCTGTGTGGTTGTTGTGATCTTAAGGTTAATGTCGACACTGAAGTCTTGTTTGGCCTGAGAGTGATTGTTTTCTGGAGTGTTCTGATATTTAGAATCTGTGTTGCGCTGTGTGTACAAAAGTAATTTTCGTAATCTTAAAGACTTTCTACACCTCAGCACAGTGAAACTTTAATGTCCTCATGGCAGCTTGTTTTGTAGAAGTCCAACATAATAAATACACACAGACAGTGTTGTGCAAAGGTCTTCGGCCATGCCTCATTTATTCTTATGTTCTTAGGATCCAGAGATGTTTGGAAGTTTTTAAAGTCTTGAGAAATAATTCTGCAGTTCTTTGGACTTTGGCCTTTAACTTTTTTCAGTCGTTTTCAGTCCAGTCTTTGTACCTGACAACTTTCAGAGGAATGTGCTTTTTGTTTGTTGAACCACAAATGACAACTTAGGAAAATTCAATTTTAAATTTCGGCACTTTGTTCCTAGAAGCCTGTTGTAAAAACAAATCAGTTGGTTCCATTTTTTTTTTTAGTTGAATCTACAAAAATGCCAAAGATAACAGTCTGACAGGCACACCAAGGTGATTCCCAAAGAGCAATTAGCTAAAAACTTGGCATATGTCAACATGGCATGCAGTGTGTCCTAAAACAATGTAAGGAAACTGGACAAACGAAGGAGCAAAGAAATATTCGTACTCAGAAATGTCTTCAGCAGATGAACAGTATCTGGAAGTCATGTCCTTAAGAAACAGAAAAAAATCCAGCAAAGACCCGACACAGGACCTGAGGGATCCATCTGGCCCTTCGTAGATCCGTCTGCTGGTCCCTGAAACCTCATCAGGAATGGTCTCAGCGGAAGGATGGCTGTCGAGAAGA